>NC_057811.1:140106279-140107872 GCF_018294505.1 Triticum aestivum | reverse complement strand
TGCCCCGACCACGCCGCCGACGCCTCTGTCTCGCCCTGCCCCGACCACGCCGCCGTCGCCTCTGCCCCTGCCCCGACGCGCCGCCGTCGCCTTGGTCAGGGCCGACACTGCCCCCTTCCTCCCTGTCTTTTTTTTGCATTTTTATAAAAATGTATATATGTTCTCTGTGTATATATATGTTTTCTGTGTATATATATGTTCATGTATATATGCAAAAGATAGATTTTTAGAAAAGTTAGGATTTTTTTCTGTTCATAGATTTTTTGGTAATATTAATTATTGTAGAATATGCAAATGTTTGTATATTCATATGAACAATGCATTAGGCAAAACCTTTACTTTTTTCGAAATTTTCTATTTGAACATTTTTTTATAAATGAGAGGAAAAAGGAAAATAAGAAGAGGAAGAAAGGAGAAGAAGAGGAGAGGAAGAAGAGGAGAAATAAATAAGAAGAGGAAAAAAGAAGAAAAAGAAGAGGAGAAGAAGAAAGGAATAGAAGAGAAGAAGAAAAAATAGAAAAAAATTCTATTTTTTCTTCGTCTCTCCTCTATTCCTTTCTTCTTCTCCTCTTTTTTTTTCTTCTTTTTTTTCTTCGATCTTCTCCTCTATTCCTTTCTTCTTCTCCCCTTTTTGTTTCTTCTTCGTTTTCTTATGATTTATCGGGTCTGTCGTCGTCGATATACCCCTCTCCCGATAACTTCAACACGAGGGGGGTCGATATACCCCCTCCTCGATAATATTATTTTCCCATGTACGTTCATTGTCGTTGTCGATATAACCCCCTCCCGATAACTTCAACACGTGGGGGGGTCGATATACCCCCTCCCCGATAACATTATTTTCCCATGTATGTATGTCGTCGTTGTCGATATATATAACTCCCTCCCAGATAACTTCGACATGATGGACGGTCGATATTTATACCCCCTCTCGACCGTGATAACTTATACCACGGGAGCACCCCCGGCCCTCTCGCTCGACCAAAACTCTCGAGGACACCCAAACCCTAGAAAAAAACAATGTCGGTCTCCTACCCCCTCCCGCCGTGCCCCTACCCTTGAAGCGTTGCCGAGGCCACCCCAAACCCGGAATAAGTTAGGTCTACGTTTGCACTAATATATCCACCTGCTGTCATGTTTGTGTAATAATTGCCATGTTGTAATATTTGCAGAAACAATGGAGCACAGACGAGACGAGCAAGCAGAAGAGGTGTTGGGGGACATAATCTTAGCCGGAGGTGATATCTTGTCGTATCTTAACGACAATGATGGTCTGGAAGAACAGGGTGAAGAAGCAGGCTACGGTGATCGAAGAGTGGAGGAGGAAAGACATGATTATGATGGCTCCGGTGACCCAATGCTGGTGCAAGAAGGAGCCCGTGGTGACGGCTCCGGTGACCGAACAGAGTCCGGCCAGGTAAATATATTAGTTAAGCCTGTGCTGACTAGCTAATTGATGCATTCATTGTTTTGGTATGTACACATATTAATTAACACTCGTCTTTCTTCTTTTTTCTAGCCCTCCGGATCGAGCACAACTTCGGTAAAGAGACGAGGCCCGAAGAGAAAGTTGCGCTCGGATGAAAGGTTTGA
>NC_057811.1:140097837-140106269 GCF_018294505.1 Triticum aestivum | reverse complement strand
GTCGCCTCTGCCCCTGCCCCGACGCGCCGCCGTCGCCTTGGTCAGGGCCGACACTGCCCCCTAATTCCTCCCTGTTTTTTCTGCACATTTATATGCTTATATGTATATGTATGAGTATATGTGTGTGTGTGTGTGTATATCTGTTTATATGTCCTTTTTTAGATCTTTTTTTTGCATTTTCTCTGTGTATATGTATGTATATATGTTCTCTGTGTATATATATGTTCATGTATATATGCAAAAGATAGAATTTTAGAAAAGTTAGGATTTTTTTCTGTTCATAGATTTTCTTGGTGATATTAATTATTGTAGAATATGCAAATGTTTGTATATTCATATGAACAATGCATTAGGCAAAACCTTTACTTTTTTTCAAAATTTTCTATTTGAACATTTTTTTATGAATGAGAGGAAAAAGGAAAATAAGAAGAGGAAGAAAGGAGAAGAAGAGGAGAGGAAGAAGAGGAGAAATAAATAAGAAGAGGAAAAAAGAAGAAAAAGAAGAGGAGAAGAAGAAAGGAATAGAAGAGAAGAAGAAAAAATAGAAAAAAATTCTATTTTTTCTTCTTCTCTCCTCTATTCCTTTCTTCTTCTCCTCTTTTTTTTCTTCTTTTTTTTCTTCGATCTTCTCCTCTATTCCTTTTCTTCTTCTCCTCTTTTTGTTTCTTCTTCGTTTTCTTATGTTTTATCGGGTCTGTCGTCGTCGATATACCCCTCTCCCGATAACTTCAACACGAGGGGGGTCGATATACCCCCTCCCCGATAATATTATTTTCCCATGTACGTTCATTGTCATTGTCGATATAACCCCCTCCCGATAACTTCAACACGTGGGGGGGGTCGATATACCCCCTCCCCGATAACATTATTTTCCCATGTATGTATGTCGTCGTTGTCGATATATATAACTCCCTCCCAGATAACTTCGACATGATGGACGGTCGATATTTATACCCCCTCTCGACCGTGATAACTTATACCACGGGAGCACCCCCCGGCCCTCTCTCTCGACCAAAACTCTCGATCACACCCAAACCGTAGAAAAAAACGATGTCGGTCTCCTACCCCTCCCGCCGCGCCCCTACCCTTGAAGCGTTGTTGAGGCCACCCCAAACCCGGAATAAGCTAGGTCTACGTTTGCACTAACCACCTGCTGTCATGTTTGTGTAATAATTGCCATGTTGTAATATTTGCAGAAACAATGCAGCACGGACGAGACGAGCAAGCAGAAGAGGTGTTGGGGGACATAATCTTAGCCGGAGGTGATATCTTGTCGTATCTTAACGACAATGATGGTCTGGAAGAACAGGGTGAAGAAGCAGGCTATGGTGATCGAAGAGTGGAGGAGGAAAGACATGATTATGATGGCTCCGGTGACCCAATGCTGGTGCAAGAAGGAGCCCGTGGTGACGGCTCCGGTGACCGAACAGAGTCCGGCCAGGTAAATATATTAGTTAAGCCTGTGCTGACTAGCTAATTGATGCATTCATTGATTTGGTATGTACACATATTAATTAACACTCGTCTTTCTTCTTTTTTCTAGCCCTCCGGATCAAGCACAACTGCGGTAAAGAGACGAGGCCCGAAGAGAAAGTTGCGCTCGGATGAAAGGTTTGAGATCACAGCAATCGCGCGCGACGGCCAACCGATTGAACCCATCCAGACAAAGGATGCATTTGCTGCTCAGTGCGGGGTTCTAGTTAGGGACAAGATCCCGATCAGCATCCACCAATGGTATAAGCCTAAGAAGGAAGACCCTGAGGTGTCTTATGTCAATGATATGCAGAAAGATGATCTTTGAACTGAGCTGAAGGCAAATTTCACCCTACCGCCAGAGGAGGATCCGGAGAAGCCAGTTAAAGAGGAATTAATCAAGTCTCATGCTCTTAAGAAGATGGCAGACCTATTCAGGAGGTGGAAGAATGAGCTGAAAATGTTTGTCGACAAAGAAGAGACACCAGAATTCATCGGCCGGTATGAGAAGATCAGAGATCACTGGCCCGCATTTGTGGCCCGCAAGACATCGGAAAAGAGTAAGAAGATGTCAGCAACAAACAAGAAGAATGCTGCGAAGAAGAAGCTTCACCATCGCACGGGGTCAGGTGGCTACCTCAAAGCCCAGCCTAACTGGGCCAAGGCCGAGAATGATCTGCTTGAAAAAGGGATCGAACCACAGACAATGAACTGGACAAACCGTTGCCGGACTTGGTTCTTCGGGGCTGGCGGAACCTTGGACCCTGTATCAGGGAGGTGCGTTTGGACGAACGAGCTTTTGAGAATACCAGTCAAGAAGATTCAGCAATATATCGATGCAGCGTAGGAAGGGACGTTCGTTCCAGATAGAGAGAACGACGAGCTCACAATGGCCCTCGGGAATCCTGAGCACCCTGGACGGACACGAGGCACGCCAGGCTCCGTTCCGTGGAAGGCTGGTTTTCCGGACGCAGGCGGTTACAAAAGCCAGGAGAGGAGGAAAAAATTGGAGCAGACCCAAATTCAGAAGCCGCACGAAAGGGTTCAAGCGCTAGAGGAACGAGACAGCAATCGACATGCCGAAACTACCCCCGAAGCTATCCCGCCATCTCAGCGGAGAAGCAGCGTGGCTTCCATCGAGCTGCTTCAGCTGGAGCATGTCTTGACGGCTCCTGCTAGCTACCCCATGGATGCTATCATGGAGTCTCAACATTGCCACCTTATGGCGCAATGGCAGAACTTCAAAGTCAAGGCGGCTGTTGGCTCTGTTTTACCTCCTGAACCCGGCGCAACCTACCATTGCCGGCCGATTCCAGAAGGATATGCTAGGGTGATGGTGGATGAAATAACGGAGGGATTTGAGGACCTCCAGCTTTACCACCCTACCGGTGAAGGGGAGACTCGGCTGGGTTTAGCTCTGAAGACTCCGTGCCTATGGTGGAAGGAGCTCATCAACCTTCCGAACTGGACGGCTCCGGCGAGTAAGGGCAGTCCGCCTCCTCCTCCGCCTCCTCCTCCGGCGAGTGATCAGGGTGTTGGAAATATGCCCTAGAGGGAATAATAAATGGTTATTATTATATTTCCTTGTTCATGATAATTGTCTATTGTTCATGCTATAATTGTGTTATCCGGAAATCGTAATACATGTGTGAATACATAGACCACAATGTGTCCCTAGTAAGCCTCTAGTTGACTAGCTCATTGATCAACAGATAGTCATGGTTTCCTGACTATGGACATTGGATGTCATTGATAACGGGATCACATCATTAGGAGAATGATGTGATGGACAAGACCCAATCCTAAGCATAGCTCAAAGATCGTGTAGTTCGTTTGCTAGAGCTTTTCCAATGTCAAGTATCTTTTCCTTAGACCTTGAGATCGTGCAACTCCCGGATACCGTAGGAGTGCTTTGGGTGTGCCAAACGTCACAACGTAACTGGGTGACTATAAAGGTACACTACGGGTATCTCCGAAAGTGTCTGTTGAGTTGGCACGGGTCGAGACTCGGATTTGTCACTCCGTATGACGGAGAGGTATCTCTGGGCCCACTCGGTAATGCATCATCATAATGAGCTCAATGTGACTAAGGAGTTAGCCACGGGATCATGCATTACGGTACGAGTAAAGAGACTTGCCGGTAACGAGATTGAACAAGGTATTGGGATACCGACGATTGAATCTCGGGCAAGTAACATACCGACAAAGGGAATTGTATACGGGATTGATTGAATCCTCGACATCGTGGTTCATCCGATGAGATCATCGTGGAACATGTGGGAGCCAACATGGGTATCCAGATCCCGCTGTTGGTTATTGATCGGAGAGGCGTCTCGGTCATGTCTGCATGTCTCCCGAACCCGTAGGGTCTACACACTTAAGGTTCGGTGACGCTAGGGTTATAGAGATATTAGTATGCGGAAACCCGAAAGTTGTTCGGAGTCTCGGATGAGATCCCGGACGTCACGAGGAGTTCCGGAATGTTCCGGAGGTGAAGAATTATATATAGGAAGTCCAGTTTCGGCCACCGGGAAAGTTTCGGGGGTTATCGGTATTGTACCGGGACCACCGGAAGGGTCCCGGGGGTCCACCGGGTGGGGCCACCTGTCCCGGAGGGCCCCATGGGCTGAAGTGGGAAGGGAACCAGCCCTTAGTGGTCTGGGGCGCCCCCCCTTGGGCCTCCCCCTGCGCCTAGGGTTGGAAACCCTAGGGGTGGGGGGCGCCCCACTTGGCTTGGGGGGAAGCCACCCCCCTTCCCCTTGGCCGCCGCCCCCCCATGTAGATGGGTTCCAGGGCCGGCGCCCCCCCTCCAGGGGGCCTATAAATAGTGGGGGGGAGGGAGGGCAGCAATACGACAGCCCCTGGCGCCTCTCTCTCCCCCTGCAACACCTCTCCCTCTCGCAGAAGCTTGGCGAAGCCCTGCCGAGATCCCCGCTACTTCCACCACCACGCCGTCGTGCTGCTGGATCTCCATCAACCTCTCCTTCCCCCTTGCTGGATCAAGAAGGAGGAGACGTCGCTGCTCCGTACGTGTGTTGAACGCGGAGGTGCCGTCCGTTCGACACTCGGTCATCGGTGATTTGGATCACGGCGAGTACGACTCCATCAACCCCGTTCATTGGAACGCTTCCGCTCGCGATCTACAAGGGTATGTAGATGCACTCCTTTCCCCTCGTTGCTAGTATACTCCATAGATGGATCTTGGTGATGCGTAGGAAATTTTAAAATTCTGCTACGATCCCCAACACAGGGCACTCAGCCTCCTTCTCCGGCGCGTGGCGGCACTCCGCCTCCTCCTCCGCCTCCTCCTCCGGCGAGTGATCAGGGCACTCAGCCTCCTTCTCCGGCGTGTGGCGGCACTCTGCCTCCTTCTCCGCCTGCGCCGGCGCGCCAGAGCAGCCAGCCTCCTCCTTCTCCGCCTCGTCAGGAATGGCGGAAGAGACCCGCCGCCGCTGCGGCTGCTCTGGCGCGTCGTAGTCCTTCTCCTCCGCCTCGTAAGCAAGGAAAGAAGACAGCCGCAGCCGCTCCATCTGCTCTGCCGGCGTCTAGCAGTACAACTGCCAGAGGCGGGAGGCAATACAGATTCGGTCCTTCTCTGAAGACTCCAGAGAAGTTACCATACGAGAGGACCGAGGAGGAAACCAGGAAGATCGTGCGAGCCGAAGTGACAAACTTCTTTGAAGGGGTGAAAGCAAAGAAACATCCACCTCCAGAGGAGAAGGTAGATTCGGTGAAAGCAAAGCGCACTCTGGCTGCCCTGACAAAACCACCAAAGTCTCCGCCGAGAGGCAACTATGAGCGCATTCTTGCAAAGACATATGCCGAAGCGGAGCGGCCGGGAAGTACTGTCAGTGATCAAAGGTTAAAAGAACGACGAGCTGGGAAAAAATTGCCCAGCTCGGCGAACAAGCGAACCAATCGTGCCCCCCGCTCAAGGTGTCAAAAGACATCGTCGCTAATGATCCGAGGATGGTGCCCGGTTATAGCAATCTTGGAGATTACCTGCCCGACGATGTTCATTATGAAATCATGGAGGTGGACGAACACAAATACCATTACGGGAAGCCTCTCGTCAAAGATGAAAGATCTCTAACAACAATGATGCGAAGATTACATGATTGGTACATGAAAACCTGCAGAGAATCTGATGGGATGAGTACTTTGACGCTGAGAGTTAAACCGGAGCATGACCTCGTTGGAATTGAACTGCTGAATGTTCCATTTGAGGATTTCTTCCAGTTTTACAATCAAAAGGCCCTCGATAAAACAACGATCACTTGCTACTATCTGTAAGTAGTACTACTTCTGTCATTAAGTCTCTCTATATAGGTCAGCTCTTTCATTGCATGTATTTATAATTATCCTCACTATATTATGCAGATTGAAGATCGCCGAATTGAAGAAAAGACAAATCGGTGATATTGGGTTCATTAACACAAATCTCATAGATGCATATACGGTTGAAAAACATCCCAAAGAAGCTGAGGCCAACTTGCTACAATCGTTGGTATTAAATCAAAACAAAGATATAATACTCTTTCCTTACAACTTCAAGTGAGTGTTACTGTCTTGTGCATATTCGGTTTCCCTTATTAGTCCAGGTTATGGTAATGTAATTGATGACTTATGCATGCATGTGCAACTTCCACTATATTCTCCTAGAGATTAAGCTTGAGCAGGGAGTAGTAACCATCTTAGACTCGAGACGAAAAGATCCCCATGACTATGCGAACATGACTCAAATGCTGGAGAAGTAAGTTAAATCGATCATTATCCACCATATCAGCAACTTTGTTCATTTCCTGATATCAAGTAATTGTTTTCTTTGTCTGGCAGGGTTTGGAGAAAATTCACCACAAAAGCTCCGGGACTGCCGAAGATGCTGCAATTTAAACACCCGAAAGTAAGTACTATAGTAGCATGTTCCGCGCATCTCCTAGTGATTCAAGCGCTAGTTTCATCAATACCATTTAGCATGCTTGCTTATCAGTTTGATTGACCTCTATTTCTTGTAAAGTGGTTGTGGCAGGAACCCGGGAATAATTACTATGGATACTACGTTTGCGAGTCCATCCGCTACACGACCTGTGAGCGGGGCTACTCTGAAGAACAATATGAAGTGCGTAAGCAATAATATTCACAATTTTATTTTATTACCATCATTTGTGTTGAGTTTCATTTATTCACATATATATGTATTGACCCCCTTCTTCAAATTAGATGTTTCGGAAGCGGGATGAACTCCTAGCACCAGATCGTATGCGAGGAATTCAAGAGGAATTGGCGGCATTCTTCCTTGACCACATGATCGCTGAAAACAGAGAATACTATGTGGACCCTGTGTTCTTACAATTTAATTAGGATATTGTATTGTAAGAGATAATTATTGTATATATGTAGCCGGTAGTGTCGGATAGATATACGAGAACTTGTTGTTCGACCAATCTCTCGGAGAAGGAGAGGTGGTCGAACTTCTCTCTGTATGCATATGTTCATGACGATCTTCTGTTTCCTTCATTTGATTACTAGCTAGCGTGTCTAGTCCTCTCCATACATATATAGTACGTAGCGTCGACCAAGCATGGAGATAAGAGAGGACACTTCTCTCTATTAATTAGCTAGCTAACACAATATATGAAACACCTAAATTAACCCCCCAACCCCCCCTTTCAAAAAAAACAAAAACCCCAGCCCCTGAAATGCTGACGCGTGGATGCCTATTGGTCCCGGTTGGTGACACCAACCGGGACAAAAGGCCCTACCTATTGGTCCCGGTTGGTGGCACCAACCGGGACCAAAGGCCCCCCTGCCTGGGCTGGCAGCAGCGGCCACGTGGAGGACCTTCTGTCCCGGTTCATGTAAGAACCGGGACTAAAGGGTTAGGGCTTTAGTAACGACCCTTTAGTCCCGGTTCGAAAACCGGGACAAAAGGCCCTTACAAACCGGGGTAAAAGCCCCTTTTCCTACTAGTGACCGGGGTCGCTCGCTATTGTGTAAATAAGGTGATCGACACCATGGCCTTCCGAATGCCAAAAAAAAGACACCATGGCCTTCCTATTTGTGTGCCCCGCCTCGGTGATTAGGCCGTTACTGGTCGGACCCAGCAGCGACACATTTGCATCTTCAACCCGTTGCAGGTCGTGTTGATGCTCTAGCTTTCATTGGTTAGACCCGGTAGGATAAGAATCCTTGTCATGGTTAGTGCGTTCTTCTTTCTTGAACTCTATTGATAACTTTGTAATAGTTGTTCTTTTTACAAACAGTATTGTAACATCCCAAATTTTCAATTTGGAATGTTATACGTAGATCATCATTGCATAACATATTTTATTGCATTTTGGCAAATCCTCGATAAATCCTAAGCAACTCAAGGACCCTCGGAGAGATTTGGGGATTTTCCCGATTTATCATATTTGATTTTCATCAAATAATAAAACGAGGATTTTGGTTTTAATTATTTTCTCTCCGGAAAAATATTTCACATTAAAATAAATGAGAGGAGAAAATATGACTTCTCCAAAACAATTGAAATATTGGAGGAAAAATATTAAAATCATATATTGGATTTTATTCGGATTTTATTTGCAATTTTAATTGCATTAAAAAAATTGCACGTTTTCAAAACTGCATTTTGTGTCAACAAATGTTCACCTTGTTCTAATTATTTTAATTAGACGGGGAAAATTTGTTTTATCATTTTTGGATTTTTATTTATTTTTCTGTGATTTGTTTTTGTTTTCGGCAGAATTTAAAAAAAATAAACCCACCGCGCCCGACCGGGCCGAGGCCCAGCCGAGCCGGCCGGCCCATCCCGCGCCGTCTCCCTCGCGCGCACGCCTACGCCGCCGCCGGTGTCCGGCTCGGACACGCCATCGCCGCCGCCTTGCCCCTTCTCCAAGCAGCCCCCCTCTCTTATATACCCGCCGCCGCCGCCCCCTCCGTCACCCCGAGCCCGCCCC
>NC_057811.1:140089761-140097776 GCF_018294505.1 Triticum aestivum | reverse complement strand
CCCGCCACCCCGACGCCCTCACCGACCCCCGCCGGAGCCCCAAGCCGCCCCGCCGGAGCCCGTCCCGACGAGGTACCGAGCCACCGCCGCCGCTTGCCGGTTTTTCTAAAAAAAACGTTCGTTCTTTTTTCTAAACCCTAGATCGTTTTATTTTCTTTGGTTTTATTATTTAGTGAACGTTCACCGATCCGTTCGTTTTAATGAACGTGTTCGTCGGATTTTCGCTGTTAACGAACGTTCGTTTGTTTAACCGTTCGTCAGTTTTCTTTTCCGTCGGATTTTTCCGCGATTATTCCAGATCTCGCTTTCAGATTAGATCTTCGTTTTCGTTTAACTTTTCGCTCGTTTATCGGAATCAGGCGATTCAAGCGCCTAGAGTTTCGTCTCGAAATTCTCTTTCCGTTTAACCTACTCAAAAAAGTTTTTGCTACTGTAAAATTTGACCTAGATCCAGATTAGTAAACGAAGCTTGTTTCTTTCGCCGTTTGACTTTCGTTGCTTCGTTCGAGTTGATTCTTTTTGCAAACCGGAGTTCTTAAGTTGAACTTTCTGGTTGGATCTTTCATTCGAGTTTTACCTGTGCATTAGATGAGTACTTATTGTTTGCTTGTTTGTTTGCGATAGAGTACCCGGAGTGCGTCGCTTGTTACTTCGAATCTCTAGGTTTCGCGGATCATCAGCAAGGCAAGTAACACTTTGATCATACTTTTCCATACCCAGTTTTATTTGCATTAGATCAATCCTCAAACATTGCATGGTTAGGATCTAATTAAACTGTGGGTATTGGGATGTAGTTGAGGTAGTACCTATTACCTGTGTTATTTTATCAAACCCTTGGGAGTTACTTCTACGTTTGCTATTATATTGCCATGCTATGCTCGTAGACGTGGATTGGGTTTGAGAGATATTCATGACAGATGTGAGATTGTTAATTAATGGTTTACTTAAGGTGGTAACTAAAACTCACATCTGGGTGGATTGAGGCACCTGGGGAACCCAGTGCTGCATGTATTTTTGGATATCCCGGGGTACCCGTGTGATCATCCTATGGACCGCCACCCAGGCTCAAAGGGATCATAAGATTATTCATGCTAGAAACTTCCGTGTGCAGCCACAAGCTATTATGGGCTCTAGCATAGTTGAGTAGGTTACATGATCTCTTGAAGAGGTGGGCTAGCAGATGTAGGGGAAAGTAGGTGTAACTGTCCATCCGGAGTAAAGGGTGATTGTTTCTGAAAGACTGTGTCTCGGTCATCCGTTTCTCAAACATCATGCAGTGCGAGAATCAAGCGGAGGCGATCGAGTCTTGTGGGGAAAAGTGCACAAACCTCTGTAGAGTGTACAAACTAATCATGGTTAGCCGTGTCCCCGGTTATGGACAACTTGAGTATCTAGTACCTGGATTATCATGTGAATCTCATCACCATGTTACTTTAATTAATTTGTTGGGTTAATGACGACACTTAATTGGGATTGAGTTGGAGGTACCTTCTCAATGTTTAACAACCACCATGATAGTTAAACATAACTTATTCCTTTGCAGTAGGGAAAAATTGGCTTTTCGCAAAACTGTACCATAGAGCTTTCCACCAGCCATATATGCATGTAGTATAGCATTATTATGTTCATTATTCTCTATGTGTTATATTGCCAGCATATTCCATGTGCTGACCCGTTTTCGGGCTGCAACGTTTCATGTTGCAGACTTTTCAGACGACGAGTAAGGTGCCTTAGGTCATGGTCTTATACTCAGTGATGCCGTTGGAGTTGATGGACTCACTTATCTTCCAAGTCTTACGCTGTTATCGTATTTAGATGGCCTTAAGCCATATTTATCATACTTATTCTCTTTTGAGATATTCGATGTAATAAGTGTGTGATTGCTACTCTGTTATAAATCCTCCATTTGTACTGTGCGTGTCAGCTATACTGATCCAGGGATGATACTGGTGCACAGCAGCACAAACTATTTGAGGTCTGGTCGCTACAAAGGTGGTATCAGAGCACACGCTGACTGTAGGACACGACCACTAAGCTTAAACCCTAGAACACTTCTCTCTTCTCATTTCTGACCCCTCTCCACTTTCTACTCTTTTAGGAATGGCGGATGCAAGGAGCAAGTTCATGCAACCAGATGAAGACACGCCTTTTGGACGACACTTGAAGGAAGTCACTAAGTACTTGAACATAGGAATACCAAGCATCACCGGAACCTACAACGCCACATTACCTGAAGAGGAGAGCTGGAAGATTCAAGTTCAAGTTCCTGGAAGGACATTTGCGCCAGTCACTGAACCCATAAGATTGGCTTTTGAAGCACCAACCTGGAGTTTAGGGAAGAGCATGGCAGCCCACATCGCTATGGGACGCATTGGAGAAGTCTACCACAGGGAGCTTAAGGATACTATTTATCAGATTTGTGGACGCCGAGACGAGCAATGGGAGATGATCAGAACCAAGAAGGATGGATCAATTGCAGCTTTCATCCAGGAGCAAAACCAACACATTCGTCGCCAGGAGAACTAGATGTGCTCAGACAAGGAAGATCTGAAGAAGGCATTGACGAAAATCAAGGAGCTGGAGGAAGAACTCAAGGCTACATGCGAGGATTATTTGGAGGAAATCGTCGCACTAGTAGGGAAGAATGACGACCTGGAGAAGAAGATTGGAGTATTCATGGGAAATCCAGTGCCAAAAGCAGAAGATGACGAATGCGCTTGCCCGGATAACTACATCATCATCGACGACACCGGCTCGGACCCCAGTGAAGATGACTTTGTTGATGAAGCTGGAGCAGATATCATGGAGTCTTCAACTGATCAAAATTTCTAGTAGACCACCATATCAGTAGTAGTTTTCCCCCATTTAATAGTATAGTTCAAGCACTTTGTAACGCTAGTTAGATCGATTGTATGCCTTGTTTGAATTGATTGAGTGATATTGATTGTATTTGACTCATGAGCATATGGGTAGTGTTTTCCCTCTAGACCTCATTCTATTCTTAGCTCTCATCTTTTCTAACCCATCAGATGCCTCCGAGACGCGACACCGGATTTGTTTTCCCACCCGAGATCACCCAGTTGATTCAGCAACAGAATGCCCTGATGCAAGTGTTGGTACAGAACCAAGGCAATAACAACAACAACAACAACAACAACAACAACAACAACAACCCACCACCTCCACCTGTTGATCACTTAGCCCGTTTTTATTGAGGCTAAACCCGCCGGTGTTTTCCAGCAGCACCGAGCCGATTGTTGCAGATGATTGGCTCCGCAAAGTTGGAAGGGAGTTGGCCACTGCAGGATGCACAGATGCGGAAAGAGTGCGTTTTGCCGCACATCAGCTTGATGGACCCGCAGCATCATGGTGGGAGAATCACACAGCCACACACCCTATTGACACTGTCACATGGGACCAGTTTCAGCAAGCTTTCCGTACAACTCATGTTTCAGCAGGAGCTATGGCTATGAAGAAGCGTGAGTTTCGCAACCTACGCCAAGGAGGACGCACCGTAGGCCAGTATGTGGAGGATTTCAGTAAGTTAGCACGTTATGCACCAGATGACGTTGCTACAGATGCAGCCAAGCAGGAGAAGTTTTTGGAAGGACTGAATGATGAACTGAGCATGCAGTTGATGGTAGCAACCTTCAACAACTACCAGGAGTTGGTAGATAGAGCTCTCATGATTGAAGGGAAGCAACAGCAGATTGAAAACCGTAAGAGGAAGTATGGACAAGGGAAGTACAATTCTGAAGCTCAGCAGAAGCCACGTTTTGCCCCGAAACCGGGAGGACAGTTTCAGCATACCCATGGAGGAGGTAGTACGCACAACCATAATGGCTCCAAGAATGGTAATGGGAATGGAGGAAGCAACGGGCAGAACCGTAATAACCCATCTACCCCAGCCAAGAGGGATCTAAGTCACGTTACTTGTTTCAAGTGCCAGAAGACTGGACACTATGCAAATGATTGTCCTGAAGTCCAGAATGGTAATGGCAATGGAAGCTCTGGGAAGAAGCCGAACCCTTTCAATAAAGGACATGTGAACCACGTGAGCGTGGAAGAGGTTGAAGCACAGCCTGATGCAGTAATAGGTAAGTTTTTGGTTAAGTCATTTACTGCAATCATTCTTTTTGATACTGGTGCATCGCATTCATACATATCAAGGGGATTTGTGGATAAGTTTAAGTTGCCCACCAAAGTTCTCAGAACACCTATGTTAGTAACCTCGCCAGGAGCAGAGTATATGGCAAGCCAAGGATGTTTTCAGATGCCATTGGCCATAGGTAGGCATGTTTTCCCCTCAGACCTAATAATTTTGGAGTCGCAAGGTTTGGATGTGATTTTGGGAATGGATTGGCTATCGATGTATGGAGGAAACATCGATTGCGCAAGTAAGTCGATTTTGCTTACCACCCCAGAAGGAAGAAGGATCAAGTATGTATCCCGGCATGTGCCAAAGAGGACTCGAGTGAATTCCTTATCAGGAGTTGTACAGGAGGAGGTACCAGTGGTGAAGGATTACCCGGATGTATTTCCAGAAGAGTTGCCAGGCATGCCACCAGATAGAGACATTGAGTTCTTGATTAAACTTTTGCCAGGCACAGGGCCAATATCTAAGAGACCGTACAGGATGCCCGCAAAAGATTTGGAGGAAATTAAGAAGCAGATTAAGGAGTTATTGGATAAAGGCTATATTCGCCCAAGTTCGTCACCTTGGGGATCACCAGTACTTCTAGTGGAGAAGAAAGATGGATCATTGAGGATGGTTGTTGATTACCGTGGATTGAATGAAGTGACCATCAAAAACAAGTACCCACTGCCGATGATCAATGATTTGTTTGACCGCTTACAAGGAGCTAAAGTATTTTCCAAGATCGATCTACGATCAAGATACCATCAGTTAAAGATTCGAGAGCAGGATATACCTAAGACGGCTTTTACCACCAGATATGGGCTGTATGAGTATACCGTTATGTCATTTGGTCTGACTAACGCACCTGCCTATTTCATGAACCTGATGAACAAAGTGTTTATGGAGTTCTTGGATAAGTTCGTCGTGGTGTTCATAGACGATATTTTAGTCTTTTCCAAGAATGAGGAAGAGCATAAGGAGCATTTGCGTTTGGTACTTGAGAAGCTCAGAGAACATCAGTTATACGCCAAGTTCAGCGAATGTGAATTTTGGCTGAAGGAAGTTGGATTCCTCGGACATGTTATTTCTGGAGAAGGAATAGCAGTAGACCCTACCAAAGTTGACACAGTAACAAGTTGGGAATCACCCACTTCAGTTGGAGAAATCCGGATTTTCCTTGGACTTGCAGGATAATACCGGAGATTCATTGAGAATTTCTCAAAGATTGCAAAACCTATGACTGAGCTATTGAAGAAAGACACCAAATTCAATTGGACCGAGGAATGTGAAGCTAGTTTCCAAGAATTGAAGAAACGATTGGTTACATCACCAGTGTTGATTCTGCCAGACCAACGCAAGGATTATGAAGTTTATTGTGATGCTTCTCGTCGGGGGCTTGGAGCAGTGCTTATGCAGGAAGGAAGAGTTGTGTCATATGCTTCACGACAACTTAAACCCCATGAGAAAAATTATGCTACGCATGATTTGGAGTTAGCAGCCGTAGTGCATGCGTTGAAGACATGGAGACATTTTCTCATCAGAAACCATTGTGAGGTGTACACGGATCACAAGAGTTTGAAGTATATTTTCACGCAGAAGGAGTTAAATCTCAGACAGAGAAGATGGTTGGAGCTTATTAAGGACTATGATATGAGATTGCATTATCACCCAGGGAAGGCTAACGTAGTAGTAGATGCGTTGAGCCGCAAGAGCCATGTCAACACCCTCATGACAGGAGAGTTACCACAGGAGTTAGCCGAGGACCTTCGCGAGCTATGTTTGGAGATAGTCCCAAGAGGCTATTTAGAGACATTGGAGATTCAGTCTACCTTGATGGAAAAGATCAGAGAAGCTCAGAAGACAGACAAGGAGATTGACGAGATAAAGGAAAAGATGAGCAAAGGAAAAGCCAAGGGATTTCGTGAGGATGAGCACGATACCTTATGGTTTGAGGACCGCGTTTACGTGCCAAATGATCCGGAGATCTGGAAGTTGATTTTGCAAGTGGCCCATGATTCACCGTATTCGATTCACCCAGGAAATACCAAGATGTATTTGGATTTGAAGGACACTTTCTGGTGGACCAGAATGAAGAAGGATATTGCGGAGTATGTAGCAGTTTGTGATGTATGTCAGAGAGTGAAGGCAGAACATCAGAAGCCAGCAGGATTACTACAACCATTGCCAATACCCGAATGGAAGTGGGATAAAATAGGCATGGATTTTATCACGGGATTGCCCAGGACTCCTTCAGGCTATGACTCAATATGGGTTGTAGTCGACCGTTTGACGAAAGTAGCTCATTTCATTCCAGTGAAGACCACTTACACCAGTGCTAAGTTGGCGAAGATATACATGACCAGGATCGTATGTTTGCATGGAGTTCCGAGGACCATTGTATCAGACAGAGGAACCCTGTATACCTCGAAGTTTTGGAAGCAGTTACATGAAACATTGGGAACCAGGCTAGAATTTAGTACAGCCTTTCACCCACAGACAGATGGACAGACCGAAAGAGTCAATCAGATTTTGGAAGACATGCTGAGAGCTTGTGCACTAGATTATGGATCTAGTTGGGACGACAATTTGCCATATGCAGAGTTTTCTTACAACAACAGTTATCAAACCAGTTTGAAGATGGCCCCTTTCGAAGCTTTGTACGGAAGGAGGTGTAGAACACCGTTATTATGGGACGAAGTAGGAGACCGTCAGTTGTTTGGACCAGATTTGATTAAGGAGTCTGAACAGAAAGTGAGGTTGATTCGCGATAGGCTCAAGGTAGCCCAGTCCAGGCAGAAGAGTTATGCTGATTTTAAACGAAAGGAGACAGTTCACGAAGTCGGAGACAGAGTTTATCTTCGAGTATCACCACTTCGAGGAGTGAAGCGCTTTGGAGTTAAGGGAAAGCTAGCGCCCCGTTTTATCGGACCATACAGAGTTTTGGAACGTATGGGAGAAGTTGCCTACAAGCTGGAATTGCCCGAAGGATTGTCAGGAGTTCACGACGTATTTCACGTTTCACAGTTGAAGAAGTGCCACGCAGAGATGGCTGAGATACCACTGAGAGATACAGTGCCGCTGGAAGCGATTCAGCTGGAAAGTGATTTGACCTATGAGGAGAAACCAGTTAAGATTCTTGAGTATGCCAGCCGAGTCACCCGCAGTAAGGTTATCAAGGTTTGCAAAGTCCAGTGGAGTCACCACACGGAAGATGAAGCCACTTGGGAGCGAGAGGAAGATCTACGGAAGGACCACTCTCACCTATTTTCTAGCCAACCTGAATCTCGAGGGCGAGATTCATCTTAAGGAGGGTAGGTTTGTAACATCCCAAATTTTCAATTTGGAATGTTATACATAGATCATCATTGCATAACATATTTTATTGCATTTTGGCAAATCCTCGATAAATCCTAAGCAACTCAAGGACCCTAGGAGAGAGTTGGGGATTTTCCCGATTTATCATATTTGATTTTCATCAAATAATAAAACGAGGATTTTGGTTTTAATTATTTTCTCTCCGGAAAAATATTTCACATTAAAATAAATGAGAGGAGAAAATATGACTTCTCCAAAACAATTGAAATATTGGAGGAAAAATATTAAAATCATATATTGGATTTTATTCGGATTTTTATTTGCAATTTTAATTGCATTAAAAAAATTGCACGTTTTCAAAACTGCATTTTGTGTCAAAAAAATGTTCACCTTGTTCTAATTATTTTAATTAGACGGGGAAAATTTGTTTTATTATTTTTGGATTTTATTTATTTTTCTGCAATTTTTTTTTGTTTTCGGCGGAATTTAAAAAAAAACCCACCGCGCCCGACCGGGCCGAGGCCCAGCCGAGCCGGCCGGCCCATCCCGCGCCGTCTCCCTC